>NW_028255450.1:0-14000 GCF_964263255.1 Lissotriton vulgaris | reverse complement strand
CCAATACAGGAGCTGAACACAAAGCTTTTCGTAATTCAGTAAAACTCTCTTGACATTCATCGGACCATGGCACTGGACTCGGAACATTTTTCCCAGTCAAAGCTACCAACGGTTTTGCTAAAAGAGAAAAATTTGGAATCCACTGCCTACAGTAAGAGGTAATACCTAGGAAGGCACGTACTTCTCTCTGTGTGCGTGGAACACTCATCTGTGTAATTGCTTTTATTCTTTCTGGGGTCAACTTCCTTCCCTCCTTTGACAAGAGATGACCTAGGTAGGTCACTTCTTGGCAGCAGTATTGCATTTTGGAAGGAGACACCTTGTGATTCAAATTAGACAAATGATGCAATAGGGAAATTGTAGCTGCTTTGCAAGTTTCCTTGTCATCGGCAGCCACTAAAAGATCGTCTACATACTGTACTAGGGCAGAACCTGGAGGAAGGACAAAAGAATCCAACTGGCTTTTTAATGCTTGACTGTAAATGGATGGACTCTCACAATAGCCTTGTGGTGCGCGTTTAAATCTAAAACTGCGACCTCCTAGACAGAAGCCGAAAATATCTCTACTTTCTTCGGCTATCGGAATGCTGAAAAAGGCATTCTTTAAGTCAATAACTGAGAACCATGTGGCTGTGGCAGGAATTAATGTTAACAAGGCAGTAATGTCTGGCACTACAGGAAACTGCGGGACTACAATCTTATTAACTTCTCTAAGGTCTATGACAAACCTATAAACTGGAGGTTTTGTAGGATCAGTTCGTTTCAGAATCGGCAATACAGGACTGTTACAGACATTTCCTCTAGTTTCTTCGACCACACCTTTCTTAATCAAATCTTGCACAATCAATAGAAGTGCACGCTCTCCTTCATTCGATATTTTATATTGGGGAATTCTCGGAAATTTTACATTTGTTTTCAAAGTTACCACATATGGTGGAATTTCTAGGAGACCTACATCATTAGGACCAGTCGCCCAAAGAGAATCAGGGAGTGAACGTAGCTCTGGCGGGAGTGCGTCCATTGACAAGTACATCGGAGAGGTGATGTACATTCTGCCCAGGCTCCTCCTAAGCCCCTCCTCTCTGACCCTACCCATTCTGCCCAGGCTCCTCCTATACCCTTCCTCTCTGACCCAACCCAATCTGACTTGGCTCCTCCTAAACGCCTCCTCTGCTGTCTGACCCCACCCATTCTGCCCAGGCTCCTCCTATACCCCCCTCCTCTCTGACTCCACCCATTCTGCCCAGGCTCCTCCCATACCCGTCTGACCCCACCCATTCTGCCCAGGCTCCTCCCATACCTGTCTGACCCCACCCATTCTGCCCAGGCTCCTCCTATACCCCTCCTCTATGACCTTACCCATTCTGCCCAGGCTCCTCCTCCTCCTATTTGACCCCACCCAATCTGACTAGGCTCCTCCTAAGCCCCTCCTCTGCTGTCTGACCCCACCCATTCTGCCCAGGCTCCTCCTATACCCCCTCCTCTCTGACTCCACCCATTCTGCCCAGGCTCCTCTTAAGCCCCTCCTCTCTGACCCCACCCATTCTGCCCAGGCTCCTCCTATACCCCTCCGACCTCACCCCATCTGACTAGGCTCCTCCTATACCCCTCCAACCTCACCCCCTCTGCTCAGGCTCCTCCTATACCCCCTCCCCTATACCCTTCCTCTCTGACCCCACCCAATCTGACTAGGCTCCTCCTATACCCCCCTCCTCTCTGATTCCTCCCATTCTGCCCAGGCTCCTCCCATACCCCTCTGACCCCACCCATTCTGCCCAGGCTCCTCCTATACCCCTCCTATTTGACCCCACCCAATCTGACTAGGCTCCTCCTAAGCCCCTCCTCTGCTGTCTGACCCCACCCATTCTGCCCAGGCTCCTCCTATACCCCCTCCTCTCTGACTCCACCCATTCTGCCCAGGCTCCTCTCATACCAGTCTGACCCCACCCATTCTGCCCAGGCTCCTCCTATACCCCTCCTATTTGACCCCACCCACTCTGACTTGGCTCCTCCTAAACGCCTCCTCTGCTGTCTGACCCCACCCATTCTGCCCAGGCTCCTCCTATACCCCCCTCCTCTCTGACTCCACCCATTCTGCCCAGGCTCCTCCCATACCTGTCTGACCCCACCCATTCTGCCCAGGCTCCTCCCATACCTGTCTGACCCCACCCATTCTGCCCAGGCTCCTCCTATACCCCTCCTCTATGACCTTACCCATTCTGCCCAGGCTCCTCCTCCTCCTATTTGACCCCACCCAATCTGACTAGGCTCCTCCTATACCCCTCCAACCTCACCCCCTCTGCTCAGGCTCCTCCTATACCCCCTCCCCTATACCCTTCCTCTCTGACCCCACCCAATCTGACTAGGCTCCTCCTATACCCCCTCCTCTCTGATTCCTCCCATTCTGCCCAGGCTCCTCCCATACCCCTCTGACCCACCCATTCTGCCCAGGCTCCTCCTATACCCCTCCTATTTGACCCCACCCAATCTGACTAGGCTCCTCCTAAGCCCCTCCTCTGCTGTCTGACCCCACCCATTCTGCCCAGGCTCCTCCTATACCCCCTCCTCTCTGACTCCACCCATTCTGCCCAGGCTCCTCTCATACCAGTCTGACCCCACCCATTCTGCCCAGGCTCCTCCTATACCCCTCCTATTTGACCCCACCCACTCTGACTTGGCTCCTCCTAAACGCCTCCTCTGCTGTCTGACCCCACCCATTCTGCCCAGGCTCCTCCTATACCCCCCTCCTCTCTGACTCCACCCATTCTGCCCAGGCTCCTCCCATACCTGTCTGACCCCACCCATTCTGCCCAGGCTCCTCCTATACCCCTCCTCTATGACCTTACCCATTCTGCCCAGGCTCCTCCTCCTCCTATTTGACCCCACCCAATCTGACTAGGCTCCTCCTAAGCCCCCCCTCTCTGACCCCACCCATTCTGCCCAGGCTCCTCCTATACCCCTCCGACCTCACCCCATCTGACTAGGCTCCTCCTATATCCCTCCGACCTCACCCCCTCTGCTCAGGCTCCTCCTATACCCCCTCCCCTATACCCTTCCTCTCTGACCCCACCCAATCTGACTAGGCTCCTCCTATACCCCCTCCTCTCTGATTCCTCCCATTCTGCCCAGGCTCCTCCCATACCCCTCTGACCCCACCCATTCTGCCCAGGCTCCTCCTATACCCCTCCTATTTGACCCCACCCAATCTGACTAGGCTCCTCCTAAGCCCCTCCTCTGCTGTCTGACCCCACCCATTCTGCCCAGGCTCCTCCTATACCCCCTCCTCTCTGACTCCACCCATTCTGCCCAGGCTCCTCCTAAGCCCCTCCTCTGCTGTCCCCACCCATTCTGCCCAGGCTCCTCCTAAGCCACTCCCCCTGCTGTCTGACCCCACCCATTCTGCCCAGGCTCCTCCTAAGCCCCTCCTCTGCTGTCTGACCCCACCCATTCTGCCCAGGCTCCTCCTATACCCCCTCCTCTCTGACTCCACCCATTCTGCCCAGGCTCCTCCCATACCCATCTGACCCCACCCATTCTTCCCAGGCTCCTCCTATACCCCTCCTATTTGACCCCACCCACTCTGACTTGGCTCCTCCTAAGCCCCTCCTCTGCTGTCTGACCCCACCCATTCTGCCCAGGCTCCTCCTCTCTGACCCCACCCAATCTGACTAGGCTCCTCCTAAGCCCCTCCTCTGCTGTCTGACCCCACCCATTCTGCCCAGGCTCCTCCTATACCCCTCCTCTCTGAACCCACCCAATCTGACTAGGTTCCTCCTAAGCCCCTCCTCTGCTGTCTGACCCCACCCAACCTGCCCAGGCTCCTCCTATACCCCCCTCCTCTCTGACTCCACCCATTCTGCCCAGGCTCCTCCTATACCCCCTCCTCTCTGACCCCACCCATTCTGCCCAGGCTCCTCCTAAACCCCTCCTCTGCTGTCTGACCCCACCCATTCTGCCCAGGCTCCTCCTATACCCCCTCCTCTCTGACCCCACCCATTCTGCCCAGGCTCCTCCTATACCCCTCCTATTTGACCCCACCCAATCTGACTTGGCTCCTCCTAAACCCCTCCTCTGCTGTCTGACCCCACCCATTCTGCCCAGGCTCCTCCTATACCCCTCCTCTCTGACTAGGCTCCTCCTAAGCCCCTCCTCTGCTGTCTGACCCCACCCATTCTGCCCAGGCTCCTCCTATTTGACCCCACCCATTCTGACTAGGTTCCTCCTAAGCCCCTCCTCTGCTGTCTGGCCCCACCCAACCTGCCCAGGCTCCTCCTATACCCCTCCTCTCTGACCCCACCCAATCTGACTAGGCTCCTCCTAAGCCCCTCCTCTGCTGTGTGACCCCACCCATTCTGCCCAGGCTCCTCCTATACCCCCTCCTCTCTGACCCCACCCATTCTGCCCAGGCTCCTCCTAAGCCCCTCCTCTCTGACCCCACCCATTCTGCCCAGGCTCCTCCTATTTGACCCCACCCATTCTGACTAGGTTCCTCCTAAGCCCCTCCTCTGCTGTCTGGCCCCACCCAACCTGCCCAGGCTCCTCCTATACCCCTCCTCTCTGAACCCACCCAATCTGACTAGGTTCCTCCTAAGCCCCTCCTCTGCTGTCTGACCCCACCCAACCTGCCCAGGCTCCTCCTATACCCCCCTCCTCTCTGACTCCACCCATTCTGCCCAGGCTCCTCCTATACCCCCTCCTCTCTGACCCCACCCAATCAGACTAGGTTCCTCCTAAGCCCCTCCTCTGCTGTCTGGCCCCACCCAACCTGCCCAGGCTCCTCCTAAGCCCCTCCTCTGCTGTCTGACCCCACCCATTCTGCCCAGGCTCCTCCTATACCCCTCCTCTCTGACCCCACCCAATCTGACTAGGCTCCTCCTAAGCCCCTCCTCTGCTGTCTGACCCCACCTATTCTGCCCAGGCTCCTCCTATTTGACCACACCCAATCAGACTAGGTTCCTCCTAAGCCCCTCCTCTGCTGTCTGGCCCCACCCAACCTGCCCAGGCTCCTCCTATACCCCTCCTCTCTGACCCCACCCAATCTGACTAGGCTCCTCCTAAGCCCCTCCTCTGCTGTCTGACCCCACCCAATCTGACTAGGCTCCTCCTAAGCCCCTCCTCTGCTGTCTGGCCCCACCCATTCTGCCCAGGCTCCTCCTATACCCCTCCTCTCTGACTCCACCCATTCTGCCCAGGCTCCTCCTAAGCCCCTCCTCTCTGACCCCACCCATTCTGCCCAGGCTCCTCCTATACCCCTCCGACCTCACCCCATCTGACTAGGCTCCTCCTATACCCCTCCAACCTCACCCCCTCTGCTCAGGCTCCTCCTATACCCCCTCCCCTATACCCTTCTTCTCTGACCCCACCCAATCTGACTAGGCTCCTCCTATACCCCTCCTATTTGACCCCACCCAATCTGACTAGGCTCCTCCTAAGCCCCTCCTCTGCTGTCTGACCCCACCCATTCTGCCCAGGCTCCTCATATACCCCTCCTCTCTGACCCCACCCAATCTGACTAGGCTCCTCCTAAGTCCCTAGGCTCCTCCTATACCCCCTCCCCTATACCCTTCTTCTCTGACCCCACCCAATCTGACTAGGCTCCTCCTATACCCCTCCTATTTGACCCCACCCAATCTGACTAGGCTCCTCCTAAGCCCCTCCTCTGCTGTCTGGCCCCACCCAACCTGCCCAGGCTCCTCCTAAGTCCCTAGGCTCCTCCTAAGCCCCTCCTCTGCTGTCTGACCCCACCCAACCTGCCCAGGCTCCTCCTATACCCCCCCTCCTCTCTGACTCCACCCATTCTGCCCAGGCTCCTCCTAAGCCCCTCCTCTCTGACCCTACCCATTCTGCCCAGGCTCCTCCTAAAGCCCTCCTCTGCTGTCTGACCCCACCCATTCTGCCCAGGCTCATCCTATACCCCCCTCCTCTCTGACCCAACCCAATCTGACTTGGCTCCTCCTAAAGCCCTCCTCTGCTGTCTGACCCCACCCATTCTGCCCAGGCTCATCCTATACCCCCCTCCTCTCTGACTCCACCCATTCTGCCCAGGCTCCTCCTAAGCCCCTCCTCTGCTGTCTGACCCCACCCATTCTGCCCAGGCTCCTCCTATTTGACCCCACCCAATCTGACTAGGTTCCTCCTAAGCCCCTCCTCTGCTGTCTGGCCCCACCCAACCTGCCCAGGCTCCTCCTATACCCCTCCTTTCTGACCCCACCCAATCTGACTAGGCTCCTCCTAAGCCCCTCCTCTGCTGTCTGACCCCACCCATTCTGCCCAGGCTCCTCCTATACCCCTCCTCTCTGACCCCACCCAATCTGACTAGGCTCCTCCTAAGCCCCTCCTCTGCTGTCTGACCCCACCCATTCTGCCCAGGCTCCTCCTATTTGACCCCACCCAATCTGACTAGGTTCCTCCTAAGCCCCTCCTCTGCTGTCTGACCCCACCCATTCTGCCCAGGCTCCTCCTATTTGACCCCACCCAATCTGACTAGGTTCCTCCTAAGCCCCTCCTCTGCTGTCTGACCCCACCCATTCTGCCCAGGCTCCTCCTATACCCCCTCCTCTCTGACCCCACCCAACCTGCCCAGGGTCCTCATCCTACAGACAACACCCATTCTCTTTCTTTCACCTTTCTTTCCACACCTACTTTACTTACCGACCAATCTGCAATCCCTCTTTCGCTAGGCATGATTCCACTCTTACACAACACACAGACACATTTTACTTACCAATTTACTTACCTGGTGCCGAACCCGGGATTTGAACCCTGGTTGCCTGGATGGAAGGCAGGAACTTACCCACTGGACCACACTGGTTTCCATGTAAGTAGCCTATCAAATTGTCCTTATGTCATGGTCATCCTTTTAATGTGCAATGGAAGCCACAGGGAAGGACACCAATGCCTGTATGTTGCTTATAGTTACTACTGCAATCATCTAGACCACCAAGGAGCTATAGCTCAAAGGTAAGGCTTGTACCTTTGGTGGGGACAGCCCTCACAGGCCAGGGTTCGAATCCTGCCAGTGCTGTAGAAGTATCCCAAGGTGGGAAATTTTCAAACAGTGATTTTCTTTTTTTTTTTTTTGCTAAGTGTTTTTCTGGTTTCCATGTAAGTAGCCTATCAAATTGTCCGTATGTCATGGTCATCCATTTAATGTGCAATGGAAGCCACAGGAAAGGACACCAAGGCCTGTATGTTGCTTATAGTTACTACTGCAATCCTCCAGACCACCAAGGAGCTATAGCTCAAAGGTAAGGCTTGTACCTTTGGTGGGGACAGCCCTCACAGGCCAGGGTTCGAATCCTGCCAGTGCTGTAGAAGTATCCCAAGGTGGGAAATTTTCAAACAGTGATTTTCTTTTTTTTTTTTGTTGCTAAGTGTTTTTCTGATTTCCATGTAAGTAGCCTATCAAATTGTCCTTATGTCATGGTCATCCATTTAATGTGCAATGGAAGCCACAGGAAAGGACACCAAGGCCTGTATGTTGCTTATAGTTACTACTGCATTCCTCTAGACCACCAAGGAGATAGCTCAAAGGTAAGGCTTGTACCTTTGGGGGGGACAGCCCTCACAGGCCAGGGTTCGAATCCTGCCAGTGCTGTAGAAGTATCCCAAGGTGGGAAATTTTCAAACAATGTTTTTTTTTTTTGCTAGTGGTTTTTTTGGCAGGTGTCTCCCAACATTTCATATGTTTTCTCTCATGACCTTCTACCAACCGCCCTATTTCTCAAGTAGGTGCTAGGAACAAGGCCTTATCTTCCTTTATCAATGTCGTCATTCTTTGTCCTTTAAGTTTGGTGAATTGCAGAGTGCAATTGTGGTATTGGGGGTTATAACTGAGCACAAGAATGCGAGGATGGTTCTACACTTATTGTAAAATAGGTTGGTTGATGGTGATTTTTCATTTTAGTGTAAGCCACTCGCTCAAATCAGAGGTTTGGTGCCAGTGAGCTTGGATAGAAATAAAGGTCAAGTATGAGCTCTGGCTAATGAAATGATGGGTCGAGTTTGAGGCTAGCTAGAGTCCATTTATTAGGTGCAATAAGAAGTTGGAAAGATTGTTTCCTTTAAGAGACAGACAAGAGCAGAGTCAAGCCTTTGCTCTAGTAGATCTGCATCATGCCTGCTGCAGGATGTGAAGGAGTGGACCTCCACAGCAGTGCATTGTGCCGGGCTGGGCTGCACTGGGCTGGGCTGGGCCTGCCCTGGCATCTTGGATTTATTCACCCACCTCCTTCCTTTGAAGAACGCTCACGAACGGCCACGAACGTCCTTGTTCTGTATACAGGCGGACAGCAGGCAATTTAGGACCCTGCTAAATGATGGTGATGTCCCCATGTGCTTCCTTCGAGTGGCAAAATCCTTCGTCTAAGGCAGGTGGGCTTTTTTAAAATTTGGTTGAAGACCATATGTTGGAGGCAGTATCACGGCACAAGCCGCCGACCGTCTCAGAAGAAAGTATGCATGAGAGGACATTATTTGCATAGGAGAGCCCTCTTCTCAGTCCCATTCTTAAGCTGCAGTGGCCATGAAGTGTTACTAGTGGGCAGCAGTATGAACAAAAGAGCACACTGAGGCTTTTCTTCTTCTTGCTGACATGATTCTTGGTCATTTTTGTCTTGCAGGGCCTAAGGAGTGAAGGACTACGATGACTGAGGGGATGAGGAATGGCTGGCCTGTATTTGTGGTGAAGGGGGAACATTTGGAAGGTAAACAGCAAGATGAAAGCGTCAAAGCATATATGTTTGCTGAGTGATTGAGTCTGTGTGTCACTTGTCTCTTTGTAGGGACATGTGAGAAAGGAACAGCAGCACCATAGACTTCAGGTGGGAGAGCAAGCAAGGATGAATATTTCCCTCAAATCCAAATACTTACAGCACCTCAAAGATGACAAGTGCGATATGATGTTCTGCAATTGCAAGGATTTGCCATGTGTGGTGCATAAATATGCATGGTTAGTGAGGTTTTTCCCAGGATGTGAGTATCGTTAGGCTGGCAAATGTCAGGCACTCCTTTGGGGGTATGAGGCCAAGAAAAAATTTGGGAAGTTTGCTACAGTCATCTGTAGGATCAAAGACACTGGGGAATCGTTACAGAGGGAGCCAGGCTGCACAAAACGTGGTAACAGTTGGACAGAAATCTTTAGCAGGACTTTTGACTACCCCCAATGTGGGACCAGGACCGCAGTACCTCTCTGTCTCTGAAACGTATTTTGACCTCTGGGCACCACCATCTCAATGCCCCTCAAATGTTCCCTCCTGGAACCCCAGCTTTGGTAGTGCATCAACCAGGTTTCAATCATTTGAGTGACCACAAACACCCTTGCTATGTGCCTTCCATTTACATTCAGTCAGTAACCCAGCTGCTTCGTTCGCTATTGAATCTCAAGTTACAGTTGGATGCACATTGCAGGGGTATACAGGCATTTACCGTACTGTACAGCCCCTCTCAGTACAGTCAGACTACACTTCTTAAAATCATAAATACATGTTTTGTCCAACAGTAAGGCCGGGCCTTTCCTCTGTAGTTCATAGCCAACGTAAGGAGGAAAAAATAAGCTGAAGAGCATGCCAAAATTCTCTACAGACACTGCCAATCCTCACACTGCCTATTTGCATGCCGAGGTTATTCACTATCAGCCTGATTCATGTACATGCCGTTTTGCGTGTCCCTAATAGCGAATAATAGCAACTCGCAATTGAGGAAACGCAAAACGGCAATCATGTACTTTTCGGGGAAAAAATAGCGACTCGCACGCGGGCGCTAAAGCCGTTAGCGACCTACAAAAAACGCCGAATAATCGCTATTTCCGGCCACCAGCGATCGGGATTGCAAAACGCAATCCCGATCGCACGGGATTGCGAGTCGCAATCCCGTGCGATCGGGATTGCGAGTCACATTCTCGCGGGATCTGGAAAACGGGAAGACGCATTCCGAGCACCGTGATGACATCACAACCAGGAAGCAGCCAAATCCCACCCCCAAACACCACAGTGACGCTACCATACGAGTGTACACGACGGAAAGCTGCCGCCAAACCTCCGTTAGCGACTCCCGACCCGGGCGAAATAGCGACCGCCATGTCCGACGAACCTGAACCTCTGCCTGGCCCCAGCAACAGCGCTGGCCGCAAGCGCAAACTAAAGTTCTCCGAGCAGGAGCTGGAGAACCTTATAGAGGGGGTGGTGGCCAAACACGACCAGCTCTTTGGTGCCAACTCCAAGAGGGTCCCAGAACAGGAGAAGCGGAGGATCTGGGTGGGGATTGCCTCCAGCGTCAACTCTGTGGGCGTTGCGGACAGGTCGTTGGGGGAGCTGAAAAAGCGCTGGTACGACCTCCGAGGGCGTGCCAAGGAGAAGGTGGCGGCGCGCCTTGGTGAGTCATCAGGCACTGGAGGTGGTGGACCGACTGTCCCACCCAACACCCCCCTGGAGGACCAGGTAGAGGACACCTTGGAGAGGGAGGCGTGTGTTGGCGTGACCACTCTGGACTCCTCCTGCCCCACACAAGACACCCAAGGTAAGTGGCATGCGACTGCGACCCTGTCCCCTATGACCGTCCCTGACCAAATAGGCTCACTCATTGGCCCTTAATAATGCCTATGTTGTGCATCAGGAAATGCCTGAGGCATTGTGGGAGACGTAGTATGTCCACAATGTAGTAGTACCACAATGCGGCCAGAAAGGTTCCGAAGTGCGCAAATCCACAGCCATCCAGGGAATGTCACCCAGCATGCATGTAACATCTGCACGTCTGACAGTCACATGCACCTAATGAGTATCCACTTACCCTCACAGGTGCGGATGATAGCAGTGACAGCGAGAGGCTGGTGATCAACGAGGAGGCCCAGGAGGAGGAATCCCTACCCGCTACCCAGCCACCAGCCCCTGCCGCAGCGCCAACAGCAGCAGCCAGGCCCCCCACCTTAACTGCTGCAACATCTGCAGGCCCACCGGCTGCCAAGGCCAGGCCCACCACCTTACCTGCTGCAAAATCTGCAGGCCCACCGGCTGCCAAGGCCAGGCCCACCACCTTACCTGCTGCAAAATCTGCAGGCCCACCGGCTGCCAAGGCCAGGCCCCCCACCAATGTGCCTCCAGTGCCTGCCGCACCTGCAACACCAGCTGCTACAACACCTGCAGCTCGTCCAACAGGATCTGGGCCAGCCACATCCGCTACACAGCGGCCGAACAGCAGGAGGGGCAATGGGCATCTCTATGCCTGCATGAGCGTGGAGCGGCGAATGCTCCAATTACACCAGCGCCAGTCGCAGCAGCAAGGAGCCATCCAGCTCCAGCTGCATAAGATCGGCCGCAATGTGGCGGGAGTCGGCGAGCGGGTGGACCGCATGACGGCGGCCATGGAGCGCATGACGGCGGCAATGGAGGCCAATACTGCAGCGCTGGGGAAGCAGCGCAGTGTTGCACGCAGGCGCCACCACCAGCTGTTGAGCCAGCTGTCGACCTATAGTCGCTCAAATTATGTGGCAGCAAATGCCACCACCCAGCTGTCGCGGCGCTCTATGACCCAGCAGCACCAACTGGTCCAGTGCTGCGAGGAGATTACCCGGGTGCTGGAGCACTTGACCACCGCCGTGATCCCACTGCTTACACCTGTGCTACCGGCCATCGTAGGGGGAGATGATGCGAGTGAGGCTGCCTCCAGCGTGAGCAGCAACTCTGCCACGCAGGCCCCCCCATCTAGGCGCAGCACCAGGGCTACGCCTGGTCCAGCTGCCCAGGATGAGGAAGAGCCTCACAGACGCCTGGGAAATGTGCGCAGGAAGCACCAATGACATTGTGTCAGGGACACAGGCGCAGGCTGAAGCTAAGCCTGCCATGAACCTTTACATGCAGTATGCTGGAATACTGGATTTTGTAAATAGTTGTTACCATGACCCTTTTATCTTGTGATTCAAACAAATACATTTATTTTGCTGCACACATTCGCCTTGTGTAATCATTACATTCTGCATGCTATTGTGATATGTGGGGTGGGGGAAGGGGGTGGGCTAGAAATTGTTAGCTGTGATGTGGTTGCGACGTCTGTGGCCTTCAGCTGGGTTCTCCCCGTGTGCATGGTGCGCATGTGCTGGTGGCCGGTCGTCCCCCTCAGATTCACTGCCTGAGATGTCAACTGGTATCCGGCGCTTGGTTGCAATGTTATGAAGCATTGCACAGACAGCCACAATGCGGCAGCACGCTGCAGGACTGTAATACATGGCCCCACCTGTCTTGTGCAGTATACGGAACCTGCTCTTGAGCAGGCCAAATGTCCTTTCAATACAGTTCCTTGTCCGGATGTGCGCAACATTGTAGCGCCGTTGCTGAGGTGTGGCAGGGTTGAGGTAAGGGGTCAGGAGGTATTCCCGTAGGGCGTAGCCACTGTCACCTGAATGAGAGGAGCAGATGTTGATTGCCTGTGCAGCGCAGTTACTTCATAGCAATGTGACATTGTCGACAAAGTGAACTTACCAAGTAGGTGTCCTTCCCCAAACTCTCCCCTGATCAGTTGTGTGTGGAGTCCGCTGTGCCTGAAGATAAAGGAGTCATGGGTACTCCCTGGGTACTGGGCCACAATGTCAGTGATGATGGTCTTGGCATTGCAGACCATCTGTATGTTGAGGGAGTGGTAGGACTTCCTGTTGCGGTACATATACTCCGTGCCAGCTGGTAGGCAGATGGCGACGTGGGTACAGTCTATGCAGCCGAGGACATGGGGAAAATGGGCAACATTATAAAATTGTAGTTTAGTGAGGTCCAATTCCTGTTGGCTCGTGGGAAATGTGATGTGCCGGTGGAGCTGGCTGAGCATGGCGTCAACAAAAGTGTGGAGGCAGCGTGACATGGTGGGCTGGGATATCCCCCCAGCAGCGGCTGCTATGCCCTGGAAACTGCCGGAGGCCAGGAGGTGCAGGCTACACAATACCTGCACATGTGTGGGCACAGAATTGTTTCGCCTTGTTGGGTGCTGCATGATGGGGTCGAGTTCTTGTATCAGCCAGGTGATCATTTCCCCATTCAGCCTGTATTTTGCATAAACCTGTTCTCTGGTTTGGCCCAGCAAGGTGACCCGCTGCCGGTAAATCCTTGCCTGCCTCATGCGTCTCCTCCGTGCTGCTCGCTGTAGCCTTCGCCGCCTCACCACCATGTACATCCCAGGCATTGTGGAACGCCTAATGCTGCTGCTGAATGTCCTTATGTGTGATTGGTCAGGCCTGGACCTGTTGGTGATTGGCTAACAGTTTTTCAAATTTGGCTTCATCATGGCTTTTATGGTTACCACCTGCTTTGAGTTGTCCTTAAATTGCGCCGCGCAAACGTGCGATTTGGCGCTTTTTCGCTAATGTATTTCTTTCATGAATGCCGATTGAGACAATATTGCGTTTCGCTAATCATTTCGCAGATTCCGTGGTTGGTCGCTATTTCTGTGTCGCTAATGCTCGACTTCCCGGAGTCTGCGACTATTACAGCGTAATCGCTATTCCAATCGCTATTATTTTTTAGCGATTTCGCTATTTCGTACTTGAATGCCGATTCCGTGTTTTGCACCCGCAATTGCGTTTTCGCAGCCATTGCGGGCGCAATTTCGCTCCATGAATCGGGCGGTATGACCCACCAAACCAATTGGCAACAGTAGCCTGTCTGCCTCATTCGTATGCTCCGATGCCACCTTTATTTAGCAAATGTTAGTGCTCTAGGATTTCATAGCACGATTCGCTATAGCCTCTTTTTTCAACAGAAATGTCCTAAAGGTACCTAAACCAATCTGCTGGGTGGGGAGGAGGGGGGCTGCTGCTGCTGGCAGTAAAATTTTGGGGCACCCCACCTGCAAAAATACATTCACATGCTCCTTGTTGTACCTTTCAATACCATAACTGCAGCAGAATCGTATGGTGACCCCTGTTGGTAACAGAAACTGTCAAACAGCTTTTTGCCACCGCCCCTCCCCCGTTGCCCCTAACCATTTGGGGTACACCCCATGAGGGAGGATCAGAGCAATAA